>NC_137961.1:12067863-12108032 GCF_963924665.1 Micromys minutus | reverse complement strand
TTCTTCCTTAATATCAGGGACCCAGGGATTCTGCTGGGCAATACTTGAGACCTTTTACAGCTAGATATGACCCGTGAGAGATAATCTTAGCGTTTTGAAACCTCAAGGAGGTTTTTGACGTTGTTGCCTTAGCTCCCTCCTCCTTTCTGGAATGTAGTAACTAGCAGAGCAGGAATTTTTGTATCCTGAGATTTTACTTCTAGATTTCCTTTTGTGTAACAACAACAACAAGAACAGAAATGTGGACTTCTGTCTTAATTAGGTTTGATTGCTGTGAAAACACACCATGACCAAGGCAACTCTTAGAAAGGAAAACATTTAATTGTGGCTGGTTTCTAGGTTCAGAGGTTTAGTCCATTATCATTGGAGCAGCAGAGTTTAATATCTCAATCCACAGGCAACAAAAGGAGACTATGCCACTGGGCCAAGTGTGAACTTATATGAGACCTTAAAGCTCCCTTCCACAGGACACATTTCCTCTAACAAGGCCACACCTACTCCAACAAGGCCACACCCACTCCAACAAGGCCACATCTCCTAATAGCGCCATTCCCTGTGGGCCTATAGGAGCCAATTACATTCAAACTACCACGGGTTGCTTAAAGCTGCTTTATTTTAGGCTTCTGTGAACTTTTGAGTAAAATCCCAGCTAGATCAAACACACTTTCCCTTTACTTTTTGAGAGGGGGGAGAAAGAGAGAAAGCATTAAAGAGCATTGAGGGAAAGAAAGCACTTTCTTCCCCCCCTAAAATATTCTAATCCAAAATGTGTTGGGAGGATGGGTGCAATAGCAAAGCATTCTAGGCAACAAAACATCATATGTCAAAGGATGTAGGAAACTTCTAGAAACTAGAAAAAGCAAAGGAACCAATTCTCCCCTACAGTCTCTAAAAGAGACCCAGATCTGGCAAAATCCTTGATGCAGTCCGTTGGCTCTATTTCAGAGTTCAGATTTTCAGATCTTAAACCAGTAGAGTGCAAATGGTGCCTTTCTCGATCAATAGTGATGCTTTAGGTTCAGACCATCTCTCCCTCACACTATAGTCAAGGACCTTCTAGGCCACTTGAACTCACCAGAGTTTTTCCCATAAGCTCCTATTTCTTCACATTCTCAAGTGATGAGGGATTTTACCTGGACATCTTGGAAAGACCTCATTCTGCCTTGCTAGACCACTGTGGAGCCTGCGTCTGCTGTGTTATCCATGATCCTGCTGAGCTTTTCATTGGTGGACATGACCTGTGGATGACATGAATTCTCCACAGTTGAGAGCAGGAGTAGGAACCAGGGGAACCAAGTCCTGCCGCTGGAGTCACTCAGAAGCAGTGTGGCAGTAACGGGTCGTGCAGTGGTTTCTGTTGAAATCTCTCAGGGCAACCACACTGAAGGGCATCATATTTACCCTAAGCACAGCCAGACGAATTCCAATTTTGACCATGTCTGTTTTTAGAGCAACTACAGCTGAAGACTAAGTAGATGAAAGCAAGAAAGTTAAGAATATGTCACAGGATTTGTCTACACGTTCTGTTCTGAAAGAACTGAGGAAAATTATACGAGTTGATGACTATATGAAAAAGGATAAATTGAGATTTAAGAAAAAATAATGCCTTTTAAATACTAGCAAAATCTGTGGTTGAATCTAATGGCTGGCATTTAATATGAAAAAAGGGAACTTAACAATTATCTCACTGTCTCTAAAAAGTTTCCAGGTGCTAAGGATGAAAAAAATCCATATCCTGTTCATCTTATGTTATTTTAATATTATTTAATTATTTATATAAATAAAATATAAATATAAAAATAAGAGATATTTAATCTTATTAAAATATATTATTTTAATAAGAATGATTTTAAAGGGCATAGGTTATGTTCGATGCTGCTAGAAGGGTATAAATTAAATGCATCCGTTAATGATGTGACTATATCAGAAAGCCAGGGGTGGTGACTCACACTGATAATTCCAGCATTCTAGAGACTGAAGCAGGAGGATTACCAAGAGTTCAAGGTCAACCCAAAAAACAAAGTGCATGGTATCAGGTAAGCCATGGCTACACCGAGAGCCTGTTCACCAAATCAGGATGAATGTGAGTCTATACACCATGTTAGTTTCTTTCTTATTATGGTATGAAAGTATCATGCCCAAAGCAACTTAAAGAAGGAAAGGTTTGTTTTGGCCTGAGGTTCCAGAAGGGCAAGGAGGCAGCCAGAACAGGAAGCTGAGTGCTCACATCCTTAACTGCAAGCATGAAAAACAGAAGACTAGAAGAAGGAGTAGTTCCCCCAGCAGGGCTAAACTTCCTACATTTCCCCAGCAGCACCCTCAAGTGCAAAACAAACAAGTTCAGGTATAAGGCAAAAACATTCGACTATTGATAGAAATCAATACGGTGACTCCATAACAGCAGGCATAGACCTTCAAAACACATCCAAATGTAAAGTGATCAAAAGCTGAAAGATTTACAGGAAGAAAATAAACAAGTCTCTAAACATAGTGAGAAGCATGTTAACACTCAGATTTGAGCATCAAAGGAAGAACTCGAAAGGTGCCAACAGCTTAAATACAAGCGGTCATCCCACCTCAACACAGGAATGTAGATGTATATATTGAGCTCAGAGAAATAGATGACTTACTTTAAAATAACCACAAACCATGTGTGTGTGTGTGTGTGTGTGTGTGTGTGTGTGTGTAAACCAAACCACTGAAAAGCAAAATCAGCACAAGGTCATGCTTTCTGATGACCATGTAATAACTTGGAATTTAGAAAAAGTATCTAAACTGTAAACCAAGTAAACCCCTATGATTTGAAAATCTCTAACAGTTCCTTGAATGGATACATAAACAAAACCTAACATTAACTGCCTCAGGGTATTATTTTTGTATTATCTATATTACATATAAAAGCAAAACTCACCAAATAGAGGGACGTCCTCACCATTTGGACAAGGGCTGACTCAATTTTTATCATCCACCTCTTGGGTTAGATTAAACTTTTTATCTGGCCACTTTGCTTTGATGAATTTCTATATACACAAACTAGAAAAATAGTTCAATAGTAATTTATGGAATAAACCAGGACAAGAACTCACATCTTTTTTATGTGCCCCAGCTTAACAAGAAAAGGTGGCTTTATTCCAATGTAGTACTCAGAAACTAAACTACAGACCAGAACCTTGATGGAAGAGTGTTCTAAACCCACAGGTAAGGGAAGTGGGGTTCTAGTTTATGATCCTCTACTCACCGAGTTGAGCCTTTAATTGTTCTTAAATATGTTCACCCAACTCCCCTACCCCTGACAGTATCTATGCTTCCAAACTTTAACTCCAAGAGAGTATTTGGAATGGTATTCTCTTCTCTCTGCTGCTAAGTAACAGGACTGCTAACTATCTGATTCATCCTCACATCTAGGAAAGACTTACTGCACATTATTCCTCCTCTATATGTTAGCCTGGATGTTGCAACACACCCCAAACTCTAAGTGAAAAAGTTGTCCAGAGTGTAGCTCAGTGATAGAGTATGTACTTAGCACAAATGTGACTGGGTTTAATTCCCAGCACACACACACACACACACACACACACACACACACACACACACTTTCACACAATATCTATCTTCTATCTATCTATCTATCTATCTATCTATCTATCTATCTATCTATCTATACATATAAATACAGATATATAGTAGGTAGAGAGATAGCACCAGAGGGACACTTGGGAAGTATATGAAGCAAAAGCTACTTTTTGAAATTGCTTAAGGAGAATGATCTTGTTGAAACAAACGGTAGTGAGAACTGGTGTCCACCTATTAGATTTTCAAGCAGTGTCTAGATATTGCTATGTGGCCTGAGAAAGTATTCAGAAGATATCCAATAATGTTTAGGCATATATTATTTTACCAGTGAGGAAAAACTACACTAATTATTTATTTGAAAGAATTTATTTATGTACTTATTTTTTTAATATTAGTTTATTTATTATATATAAGTACACTGTAGCTGTCTTCAAACACACCAGAAGAGGGCATCAGATGTCATTACAGATGGTTGTGAGCCACCATGTGGTTGCTGGGATTTGAACTCAGGACCTTTGGAACAGCCATCAGTGCTCTTAACCACTCCAGCCCTATTGAAAGAATTTAAATTAATGAGATCCTTAACAAACTTTGTTTCAAGCTTATAACTGTGCTATATGTGAGGAAGACCACATAGGAACATTTCAGCATGGCCAAACAGCCATTATAAGTTCTGTGGATAGGGCTGGAGAGGTGGCTCAGTGGTTAAGAGCACTAGCTTCTCTTTCAGAGGACTGGGGTTCAACTTACAGTACCTACATGGTGGCTAAAAACCACTTATAATTCCAGTCTCGGGGACCTCACACCCTCTTCTGGCTGTCATGATCACAGCATGCATGTGGTGCCCAGACAAAGCATCTACACATATTAAAAAAAAAAAAAAAAAAAGGAATAAAAAAATTTGTGAACCAGTAAAGCATTCAAAGACAGGTACAAGTGGGTGCAGAAAATAATCAGCTTTGACCTGTCAAGGGAATGTATGTGGGATGTGGGAAAAATGGACAATAGAAAACTCTAGGCACATTGCGACTGTGCTCTATTCCCAGCTGAACACACTGCGGCCACCAGCAAGACTTGCAATTTCCATGGGCTCAGTTCTGCAGGCTAGCACCTATTTCTAACCAGTGACACCACAAACTCAGCGGAGGCAAGCAACGAGATGCTGACACATCTTGCTGTATTTGAAAAGCGATATTTGGAATAAGGATGGTATGTGAAATATGAATGCCATCCAGGAAACAGCATCAGTAAGTGCAAAAAAAAAAAAAAAAAAAAAAACCCTGACAAGAGACCTAGAAGCATGCCTTGGTGGTTCTAGTGGCTATTATCAAGAGCTGTGGTATTAAAAATATGAAATTATAAGACCCAAATTGAGTCTTATCTATTGGAGGCTTCCATGAATGAGACGAGAGATTGGGGATCAATGCAAAAGCCAGAGGTTTATTAGTCCAGTGCACTGGGGTGGCCTACATCCCAAGGAGAGGTGACCCTGAGCCCTCCATCAGTATAGTTTTTATACACTTAGTAACAGTTGGGCTGCAGCGATGGTGACTAGGTATGCAAGCACTGGTGGGTTTAGATGACTTTTAAATTGATTGGCTGATGCCAACATGGGTGGAATCTCAGGACCTATGCCCTACATTCCAGGGCTGACCAGATAAGACTCCTGGAATGAGTACTGCTTGGTGCCTGCCTGGGTCATATATTAAGGTTCTTCCCCTATGTTCTAGGGGCTGCCCAGATAAGGTTGTGCAGGACCACAAAAGCCCTTAGTGGGAGAGGGGAGCTATAAGACCCTTAGTGGGAAGGGGAAGCTGTAAGGAGTGTGTGGGACTGTAAAAGCCCTTAGGGTCCCTCAACAATCTGTCCAGGCAGTTTCTGCCTCTGCTCAAGTATCCTCTCTCTCTCTCTCTCTCTTCTCTCTCTCTCTCTCTCTCTCTCTCTCTCTCTCTCTCTCTCTCTCTCTCTCTCTCTCTTCTTTCCTCCCAATTTAAAAATGTTAACCTTTTCAACTGATCTATATCCTCCTTCCTGTGTTCACAGTTCTACAGGATCTTACAGTGCATTGTAAAAACACTAGAAACAGTCTCTACAGTTTCTGGAAAATACATTTTTTTCTAGCAGGCAGTGGCAACCATAGCTGCAGAAAATTCAAAGAACAAAAGACCATCAGGCTAAGGAAACCAATGGCCGTCCTTTTCTATACTGCTACAATGTCACCACACACTAAACAGTAAAGGACTGAGAGGGTGAATCTGAGGTTTGGATCAAAACTAATGAGGGAGAGAAGTGACATCATAGTCAATAGATTAAATGTCAGACAAGCTATATCAGCTTAAAGTCGAAGTTAAACAGTGTGATCTCAGTCTATGAAAGACTAATATGCTATAAAGAAGCTATTGATGTTGGTCATATGCTTTAATCATAGTACTTGGAAGTTTGAGACCTTCCTGGGCTACATAGGGAGACTCTGTCTCAAAAGAATAAGAACAAGAGAAATAGAATAAAAGAATAAGAATAAAAAATGGAAGGAGGAGGGGGGATATTATTGTTGTTTAGAGTTAGTTATTAAACAAACCAAAAAATGGGTGGACAAATGTTGCAGTAACTATTAAAAAGATGGATTAACCTTTTATCCCACACTTTGCCTGCTCCTGAGTGGAGCCATCTGGCACCTTGATGCTTCTGTGAACTCAGTCACGGTTCACACTACCACCCTTGCTGCTCCTGTCCTAGGTGGATATGACCACCCCAGCATATTCCTTTTCTTTACAGCCCAGTAACTTATCAAACAGTTTTATATATTAAATTCTCGTATCACAAACCTTCTACACAATAAGCTTACAACCAATGGACAAAGATACAAACTGCCCTTCTATATGAGATTAAAAAGAGACCCATAGAAATAATAATAACAACCTCATCAAGCTAGAGATGCTCCGAGAGAAACATAAACACCTGCCTCCATCTTCATTCCTCCCAGAATCTCTCTTCTCCCTCCTCTTCTTCCATTTTCCTAGCCTTTTCCCCGCCTACCTCTCCACTGTCCAATCATGTATCACCTTAACATCACCACCCCCATTTCATAAGTTAGCAAACAACTCAGAACTTACCAACAGTGCTCCCTAGACAACTGGATAAAGCCGTTTGTGGGTGATAGCCTTTATGTTATAGCAGGGACAGACATTTATCCTCAGTCACTCTGCCTTACATAATGACCCAACACAGGAGATATCACATTTTAGTCCACACATGCTGAGCCACAGGACATGGCTAGAGACACATGAAAAACTGGAGTGAGTATAGAAATACATAGACACTGTGTCTTCCATGCTAAGACTTGTTGCCGATTCGCTACAATGCAAAGCTTCATCTGAGGGGGTGGAGGGAGAAAAACCAAGCCATCTTCACTGTTCGGATCTCCAGCACTTTGGCATCTCCAACACAAGCTGACTGGGAAGCCAGAGTACAGATATCTACGTATCTGACCAGTTATGTGAGCTTAAAGTAAGATCATGTGGAAGGGATTCACTTTAAGAACAATTGCAGTTGGGCCTGTATTGGAATATTCTGAAGCTCACTGCATTGTGAAAATAACTGATTTGCTTATTACAAAAGGAATCCCATATCTTCAAGCAAAAGTAAGTTAAAATAAGAGCCAAATGAGATTCAAAAGAAATAGAGCCTTAAAAACAAATATTAGAAAGCAAGGTTTTCTTGATACCTTTACAGACATTAGAGAGAGGAGCTATGGGGGTGGGGTGGGTTTGGAGAAGGCAATTTGGCTCAGTGAGACTCAGGGGTGGCTTGAACTTGACCCTGAGTGGTTCATTCCAGGCATATTTGAGCACAGCACAAATTGGTGAAAACTATTCTGGTGATGACCGACTCAGCACAACATGCACTGGAAAACTTGTATACATCTCTCTGAGAAGCAAAGTGTTGAGTGCACAAGTGTCTTCACACCCAGAGAACACTACAGAACCAGGACTGTTAAACACACAGAGGCCTCTCCTCAGGGGAGAGAATAAAATACTGGTTCTCCTGCCTGGAAGGCTGGCAGTGGATACCGTTAATGCTCCGGTGACCTCTTTGCTATCTTTGGCAGCAGACCTCACCCACAGTTTGCTTGCCTTCTGGGTAGATAAGGGGAATTCCTTCCCTCCAAGAAACAGCCCTGTGTGTTTACCATTCCAGTCTCAAGTAATGCGTGTCTATGAGCAAAAGACTTCCATGACCCCTGTGGTAAAAAAAAAAATGGTGAAGATAAGGAGGGTCTGAGGGACTGACTGAGGGGGACAGCTCAGCTTTAAAAACAACAGAAACAAGGCTTCTGAGAGCAGGTAGGGCACAGCCCAGCCTCCTGTCCCAGATCCTCCATGGAAGGCACCAAAGCTATCATCTTCTGGGTCTTATTCAGTCTCTTCCTCCCTATCACTTCTTCTCCCTCCTCCTTTTATTTTCTTTCACTTATTGCTGGTTCTTTTTCCTCCTCCCTTCCCATCCCCATTCTTTTATTTATTCATCTATTATTGTTATTGAGGTGTTTATAAAGATAAAGAGGGGGTGGTATGTTCTAGGGAGGTGTGGTGAGGTGTGGGGAAGGGGGTACTTCAGGGAACCCATGCTGGGGCATCCCTTTCCCCTGAGGCACCAGCCTTATGATGGTGTAGTATAAAGTAGAGTTTATTCAGGGCATAGGGAGGGGAGTTAAGAGGGTAGTAGGAATAGAGAAAAGCAGAGAGAGAGAGAGAGAGAGAGAGAGAGAGAGAGAGAGAGAGAGAGAAGAGAAGAGAAGAGAGAGAGAGAGAGAGAGAGAGAGTAGAGAAGTGGAGGCCAGTCACATGTAGAGGGGGAAAGAAGGGGAGGGTAATGAGGAGAGAAAGGACAAAAGAGGAAGAAGGTAAGATGGCAAGAAAGCAAGAAAGCAAGAGAGTAAGCACGGGACAAGCAGCCCCTTTCATAGAGTCAGGCATACCTGGCTGTTGCCAGGTAACTGTGGGGTGGAGTTTAGACAGAATGCTCAGTTACTGCATTGAATTTTAACCAATTGGGCTTTTTTTCTACATCAGTTTTTCAGTTTTCTCGTCTACTGTTGGTGGGTGTACTTGGCTCTAATTGTGTTTCTATGTCTGGCTTGCTTTGGCCGCAATGTGCTAATTTGTTTTCTTCTTTCTAAAGCGGCACTTGGATTGAATCTTCAAGGCTGCTCAACAAGATACTGCAAACAAAACCAGAAATACTATTCATCCCAACAACTGCCCAGGCTGAAACTCAGAAACAAAAGAAATATGAAAGGCAAAGTAATGTACATGCTCTCAGAGTTTCAATAATTGGAACCCAAATACTTAAAATATCAAAGATTTCATAAGTCTGCCAGGAAAACAAGTGGGTAAAAAGTCTTTTAAAATATAGGTATATGTCTTTGTTAGGGTTCCCATGGCTATGAAGAGACACCCTGACCAAGGAAACTCTCATAGAAAAATAATTACTTGAGGTTGGCTTAGGTTCAGAGGTTCAGTTTCTTCTCATCATGGCAGGAAGCATGGCAGCCTCCAGGCAGACACAGTACTGGAGAAGTTGCTGAGAGTTCTGCATCTAGAGGGAGTCTTCCACAGGTAGCCAGGAGGCTCTCACTTCCACACTCAGTGGAGCTTGAACAACAGTAGGAGCCCTCAGAGGGGGCTTCCTCCAACAAGGCCCATCTATTTTAAGAAGGCCACAATTCCACTTCCCATGGGATAAGCATATTCAGACTTACACAGTATATCTAGGCAAGGACTTCCTAAAAAAAAAAAAAAAGAAGAAGAAAGAAAAAAATCAACATCATCATCATCATCATCATCATCAACAACAACAACACAACAACACAAGAAGTAATATCATCATCATCATCATCATCATCATCATCATCATCATCATCATCAACAACAACACAACAACACAAGAAGTAATTCCAAGAGTTAGCAGTTGGGCTTATTGAAATTAAAAGGCTACACAACAAAGACACTATAGCAGCCTATGAGATGAGTAAGCTTTACCCTAGACAGGGGATTGGTATCCAAAATATATGAAGAAATGAGAATTTCAAAAACCACAATAAACAAGCTACTGAATAAGAGAGGAGGTTTGGAAGGGAAACAGAAGTGACCTATACTTTGCGTATTTCCGAAAATAACCAACATCTTTAACTAGCATGGAAACTCAAATTAAATCGGCTTTTTCCTCCTTACTCTAGTCAGAGTGACCGTTGTCAAGGAAACAAAAGACAACAAATGCCAGTGAGGACCTGGAGAAAGAGACTGACTGCTAGGGGAAGAAGAAAGTCGTACAGTCATTGTGGGAGCCATTGCGGCCGTTCCTCGGAGAACTACAATGCAACTACCACATGACAAGTTACATAACTCATGGGACTGACATATGAAACACACGCGGTCATCACATCCCAGCAACACATGGGCGCTTAGTGCCACCCAATGCTGCCGTTCACGAGAGCTAAGAAGAACCAGCCTAGTCACCAACTGACTAATGAACATGCGTACTCGTCTGTGTGTGTGTGTGTGTGTGTGTGTGTGTGTGTGTGTAGTTTACAAACATGGAGAGGAGACAGTGAGAATGGAGAAAGGGATCTTATGGAGTGGGGAGGGAGAAAACAAGAGATCAATAGAATACACAGGACATGAAAGAAGGGAAGGGAATGTCTGAGAGAAGCAAGGGGACCAGCAGGAGGAGCCCAGTGGGAATAAGAGAGGAGAGGGGAAGATAAAGGTGAGTAACAAAGATATAATGGCAAGTAGTTATGCAAATGCCATAATGAAACCCATAACTTTTATAGATGTCTTAGCAGAACCACCAACTGCAGGAAAATGTAAACTTCTTTTATTCATTCATTCATTCATTCATTCATTCACTCACTCAGTTAGCTAGTTAGTTAGCTAAGACAGGATTTACTTGTTTTGCCTTGTTGACCAAGCTGGCCTCTGTCTCAGAGATCTCTGCCTCTGTCTCCCTGGTGCTGAGGTCAAAGGTGTGTGCCACCATGCCTGGCTGAAATGATATAGTTAAAGTTGTGAAATAAAGTAACTTTCATTACTGTATCCAGTATTTTACTCTTTGGCAATAAAAAGAGAAATAAAGACTACGCATGTATCAATACATGGTAAAAAGAAAGACCCACGGTGAGCAATGCCTTGGGGACCGTGTGAGAGGGTCCAGGAAACAAAATGCAGAGAGCCTTTTTACCTCGGGTGCATTTTGTTCCCTGGATTGTTCTTGGATGTGATTTTGTGCCTTCTGTGACACAGGTTTAGAATCAACTCCTAAGATAATGCTTATTCTTATTGAATGTGATATCATAGATAGATAATTCAATCTGGGCCGTGCACCCTGAGTCTGGGTATGGCCGTCTGCCTTGCTTTTATGCCTTCTCAGATATGATCTATAGTATGTGCAGGACACATGTGTTTTGCTGTGAGCATGTGGAGGTCCGAGCACAAACTTGGGGGAGTCCGTTCTCTCCTTCCACCATCTGGGGCCCAGGGATCAAGCTCTCTCTTCTCCAGTGCTTTTCTCAGAAGTTACTCCACCGCTTCCTTCCCAGTTCCGGATCACTAGCCCCATCACTGGTCCAGCCCCTGCATCAGTAGGTAATTGTATATCAAGCCATTTTTCTTTCTAAGCAAGCTGTGACCACGCATACTGTCTGAAGCTTTGAAAGCTGTGAAGACTTCTCTTCACCAGCAGGGCTGTCTTAGAATGGGGCTGCCATGCTGCAACTGTCATCTTCTGCATGGGACCTGAAGATGGGCAGAGCTACCCGGGAACCAGGTTCTAATCCCTTCCCCAGTCAACTGATCACACAGTGCACCCATGAGGCTATAGGTATGTGCTTAGAGAAAGCAGGAATAGGAGCTTCATCAAACACATTCATGTCATCACGACCTGCTCAGGCCTGATCGTACTACATCCATTTGATGATGGATTGCTACTGTATAAGATACTTTACAGAGTGGTTGCTACGCCTTGATGAGCCAGGGAACACTGCTCATGATGGTCAGCTCAGGTTTCATGATACTCAATGGCCCATTGTCAATTGTTCAGTTTCTACTAAGGCCTAACATCTAGCTGTCTATCAAAAGGAGAACCATTGTTTGCAGAGGACAATAGGAACTTCCTCTAAAGATCCAAGGCTTCCACTATGATTCATGAATAGGAAGTTGCCAAAGGCTCCAAACATCATCCCTGTCTTCTGGTGGTTAGCTGCAAGCATCCTCCTCTGTATCATTATGGCTCTGGCAGAGCCTCTGAGGTGGCTTCCATATCAGATTCCTGCCAGTAATCACTAGTTGGCATCAGCAATAAATAGTACATGGGTTTAGTGGCTGCATATGGGATGGATTCCCAGGTGAGGCAGTCTCTGGATGATCTTTTCTCCAATCCCCGCTCCACTATTTGTCCCATTATTTCCTCCCATGAGTGTTTTGTTCTGAAGGACTGAGTCATCCACCTACTGTTTGAGTTTCATAATTTCTGTGAATTGTTTTATGGGCATTCTGAGCCTTTTGGGCTAGTAACTGCTTATCAGTGAGTACATACCAAGAGTGTTCTTTTGTGACTGCCTTACCTCACTGAGGATGATAGCTTCAAGTTCCATCCATTTGTCTAGGAATTTCATGAGGTCATTGTTTTTAATAGCTGAGTAGTACTCCATTGTGTAAATGTACCACAATTCCTATATCTATTCCTCTGTTGAAAGACATCTGGGTTCTTTCCAGTTTCTGGCTAACATAAATAAGGCTGCTATAAACATGGTGGAACATGTGTCCTTGTTGGATGTTGGAGCATCTTTTGGATATATGCCCAGGAGTGGTATAGCTGGGTCCTCAGGTAGTCCTATGTCTAATTTTCTGAGGAGCTGCCAGACTGATTTACAGAGTGGTTGTACCAGCTTACACCCCAACCAACAGTGGAGGAGTGTTCCTCTTTCTCCATATCCTCACTAGCATCTGCTGGCACCTGAGTTTTTGATCTTAGCCATTCTGACTAGTGTGAGGTGGAATCTCAGGGTTGTCTTGATTTGCATTTCCCTGATGACTAGGGATGCTGAGCATTTCCTTAGATGAAGGAACTAGACAAAAGACTGAAGGAGCTTAAAGGGTTTGCCACTCCATGGGAAGAACAAAATTATCAACTAACCAAACCCACCACAGCTCCTAGAGACTAAAACACCAACCAGTGATTTGGCATGGAGTGACTCATGGCACATGTAGCAGAGGATAGCATTCTCTGGCATCAATGGAAAGAGAGGCCTTTGGTCCAGTGAAGACTCATTTTCCCAGTGTAGGAGAATGCCAAGGCATTGAGGGGGGAGAGAGTGGTTGGGAGAGGGAGCACCTTCATGGAGGTAATGGGAGGGGGATGGGATGGGATTGGGAGAAAGGGGATAACATCTGAAATGTAAATACAAAGAATATCCAATAAAAAAAAGAAGGAAAAATAACTTTTAAAAAGAAGTCAAAAAAGAAGAAGGAGGAGAAGGAGAAGGAGGAGAAGAAGAAGTCTTCTCCTATTCTAGACCATATTCAAAACACTTCTCTGTCTTTTTGTGTTTGGTTTGAGCGACACACCCAAGTGAGAAATATGCTGCCTCCAAAATCCAAAGAGGCCCACTACACATTTTGATTCTTTTGTGGTGCTGGAAAAAGCCACCCAAACTCTCCTGACACTAGAAGAAATATTTCTTCATCTTCTACACAGAAGTAGAAGGCCCTTGAATGTGGTTTGTGTTCAGTACCAGTCCTCTGACACGCATAGATTTTTACCAACTCGTCCAGAGTGGTTGCTACCTTATTCGCATTTGCTCTACAGTAATGTCATCATTGTCACAGCCCAGCGTGATATTTCATGGAAGAGATGGGTGGTCAGGATCTTCATGAACTAAATTATGACATAGGACTGGAGTGCTAACAGATCTTTGGAACATAACAGTAAAGGTATAGTGCTGGCTTTGCTAGTTGAAGGCAAACTCCTTTTGGTGGTCCTCATGGATGGGTATGAAGCTCAAAGTACTTGCACAATCAATAGCTGTGTATCATATTGTAGGAGAACCCTTCCTCTGCTCCAGTGAGGGCAGCATATCTGGTACGGAATCAGCAGTTAGCGTAAGTATTTGATTAAGTTTGTAATAATCAGCTGCCATTATCTATGATTCATCTATTTTCTCCACAGGATAAACAGATGAGATAAAATGAGACATTCGGAGAACTACGCCCCTGTAATCTTGGAGTCCTTGATAGTGGTGCTAAATTCTGTAATCCAATTACAGAATACAAGAGGAATGCAGTACTGTTTTTGATGCCCCATTTTCTTTGGTAGACACTAATTTAATGGATTCCAGTTTTGCTTCTCCAACCATAACAAGCCTCACTCCACGGGTCAGAGAAATGATGTGAGGATTTTACCCACTTTCGCTTTCTAGAACTGGGGAGATAAGGACTGCATGAGTTTCGAGGTCCACACTGTGAGTTGGACTTTGGATAAAACACCATCAACTACCAGCCGATGCTTTAATCAGAGGCCAACGATGCTTTCTCTATATCTATTAAGGACCAGTATTTAGTAGGTCACAACACATCTAATTATTTCCTTTCCCCCTATATACAGTTGTCCTAAGAAGAGGCTATAAGTCCTTTTGGGAAGGGATGGAAGAAGGATTAATATTGTGACAAGGTTCTTCTTCGAGGAGACATGACTTCATTCAAGGGTTCCAGATGTGTAAACTAATTCAACTCTGGAATCTGACTGACAGGCTGTGACTACCTATTGTTATGGTTTGAGGTATTCTTTTGTTTTAAAAAAAAATTGTTCAGTAGTTTTAAAAAGAAAACCATTATTATAGAATTCAAGCAAGAAAATAACAGCATCTATGGCACACCTGGGAACACCATGATCAGGTAGCTAGAATCAAAGTTCTGTAAGATTCAGGTCATTACAGACATTGCTTTATCCGTGCCGGAATGGAAGTATACTGGGGGACTCCGGGTTGGTCCCTCTTACCCCAGGATCTAATTAGGCCCAATGCATTGAATTCATCCAATTAACAACCGCTTCTCTCACTGGAAGGTCTGGCATAGAAAGAGGTCATTATAAAGCTCTTCAAAATATGTGTGTGCTCCTCTCCCAAATTCCTGCCTTATAGTTCTAGTGACAGGCATGTCTTCTGAGCCCTCTCAACAGGAAGGATTAAATTTTAAACAGTGAATCCATTGGAACATTCTAATTCCCCTGAGCCTTTGAATTCCTTCACTGAAGATGAGCCAAGGGTTACAGGGTATTTCCAGTTCACTCTTAGTTGGTCGTCTTTTGATGATTAAATACTTCAGTCAGCCAATCAAATAAACTCTCAGAATCTTTGAACATTGTGCAAGATGCCGTGTTAAACCTATAATCTGCCCAGTAGACCCATATCCATTAGGGGAAACATCAGGCAGGTGCATTATAGCTGAGCCTAAGTCCCTTTTTTGTTAGGATATTTTATCACAGCAATAGAAATGAAAACCAAACAGGCTCTACAGCAAGGGGAGATGGGGGAAGAAGAGAGCAGTACAATAGAGAAGACAAATATTATCTGCTTTCTGCTACATTCTGATACATGTGCAGATACTCGACACAAAGGTAAATGGACCTTTTCTATGTAGGAATGGTGCCATGGGGACAGGAAGGAACTAAGAGATCAGTGAAAGGCTGAATGCAAGTGGAGTGCATGTATGAGAAGGCATTAATCAAATCTACCCTTTTGGATTCTAAACAAAAACACTGAACATCAGCAAACAATCTAAACAACAAAGGAGCCGATGGATTGAATAAGTATTTTTTAAAAGAAATTCAAATGTCTTGTCTGGCCTCAGTGGGAGAGGAGGATGTGTCTAGTCCAATAGTGACTTGAGGGGCCAGGGTGGGTTGGTACCCAGGGGGAACCTTCCTGTTCTCTGAGGTGAAGGGAACGGGGTAGAATGAGGAGCCATGTGTGTGGGGGACACTGGGAGAAGGGGGTGCCGTGCCAGGATGTAAAGTGAATACATAAATTAATTAATGGAAAAAAATGTTCAGATAGCCAATAAATACAAGAAACAAAGTGATCACCATCTTAGTCAAATATCAATCAATGGGAGTTATATTATACCCTTTCCATAATGCATATCCGCAAGAGAACAACCAACACCTGCTGTTAGAACACATGGAAAAATAACTGTTGTACACTGTTGTTGGGAATGTCCAGTCACCATGGAACTCAGCATGAGAATTTCAAAACAAAATCAAACCCATAAAACAACAACAAAACCCTAAACACAGTACTATAACATGGGCCAGCAGCTATATCGCTCCTGGGTGGATATCAGACAGCGTCTATGTGAGGAGATTACATCTGCTCAGCCACATCTACTATGGCAGGCGTCGCAAGTTACGCAGCCACCCTAGCTGCCTGTCAGCAGGTGAGTGGAGAGAGGAAAGCACAGAAGGGGAGCCACAGAGAAAACTGAACCTAGTCACTAGCAGGAAAATGGACAGAATAGCAGATCATCATCTTAGAGCAAAAATGCCATACCCCGAAAGACAGATGCTACGCTTACTGTTATTTTATTATGAAGAGCGTTTTGCCTGCATGAATTAGGTTACAAAGAGGATCCCACCTGGGCTGGGGTTTGCTGGAAAGTAGAAACTTAAAAGTGTTTCCCAGGACTGGAGAGATGGCTCAGCGGTTAAGAGCACTGACTGCTTTTCCAGAGGTCTTGAGTTCAATTCCCAGCAACCACATAGTGGCTCACAACCATCTGTAATGAGATCTAATGCCCTCTTCTGGTGTGTCTGAAGACAGCTACAGTGTACATAAAGTAAATAAATGTTTTAAAAAAGAAAGTGTTTCCCAGAAGCTGGTAAAGGCTAGGTGAGCAGCCCTAAGTGTAAAGGGCAGTACCCCACCTATCTGAGAGCCCCCTCACTAATCACCTGGCTATTCCAGCTTTCAAGCCCCCTCCCCATACAATATAAGATCTAACAAGCTCCTGCAGGGGTCACTGCACTATTTAATGTCACAGCAGTCACTGTCCAACACTATCCATGAGGGCCGGCAGGGTTTTTTGCTTTTAATAAACTGTTTCTCCCCCTCAGTGAGTGGCTTTGTTTGGTGGCTTCTTTCTGTGCCTACTTACATGCATCATGCGTGTTTGTCCCTACAGAGGCCAAAAGAAGGCATCAGATTCCTTGGGACTGGTGTTAGAGACGGTTGTGAGCAATTATGTAGGTGTGTAGTGGTTTGTTTGGAGGTGTGGCCTTGTTAGAGGAAGTGTCTCTCTGTGGGTGTGGGCTTTCAGACCCTCATCCTAGAAGCCTAGAAGTCAGTCTTCTAAGCTGCCTTTAGAACAAGAGGTGGAATTCTAGCTCCACATCTGCCTGAATGCTGCTATGCTCCCCTTTTGATGATAATGGACTGAACCTCTAAACATGTCTGTAAGCCAGTCCCAATTAAATGTCCCTTTTAAGAGTTGCCTTGGTCATGGTGTCTCTTCACAACAGTAAAACTCTAAGACAAGGTGCTAGGACTCAATCTCAGGTCCAGTGTGACAGCAATTCTTAGCTGCTAAGCCTTCTTCTCTCCAAGCCCTGGATTTTAAAGAGAGATGGCAAAGTAAATATGGCCGCATTTGAAAAGCTAAAAGAATCAGCCAGCAGGAGCTGGGAAATGCAAGTGAGGAGAAATGCAAATGAGGGGAAATGCAAATGAGGGGAAATGCAAATGAAAGGAAATGCAAATGAGGGGATGCAAACGAGGGGAGAAGGTGAAAGCCCCTCAAGTACATTATACACACATCAAAATGTCACAACAAAGTCCATTATTTTGAAATAGTATACACTGATAAAAAGGAGAAAATATAATCAAAATATTAAAGATAAGTGATAAGTACAACATAGAAGGCAGGCAAAATAAACACTAGGAAAAAAAATAGGAGAAATAACCCTTCCAAATAACTGCAGAGAAAAGGACCTGTAAATATAAGAGAAGTGATTAGAGTAGAAAAAAAAAGAAATAAAACCAAAGAATACAAAGGCAGGGCCAGTGAGAGGCCTAAACAGATGAAGGTGCTTGCTGCCAAGCCTCAAGACCTGTGTTCGATCCCTAGGACTCACAGGGTAGAAAGATAAAACCAACTTCCACATTCTGTCGTCTGACTTCCAGACATATGCCCTGGCATGTATGATCCCACAGACATACTGATTAGGGGGGAATATATATATATATATATACTAAAAAAAGCATAAATGTGGCAGACTTAATCATAGGCCTGTCTCTCAGAAAGGTCTCTGAAAACAGATGAGTCTAAACAGATCTCTTTTCTTCTTGTTCTAAAGTATTTCATTACCCGATAAAGATTAACTATGTTAAAGGTTGGCAGCATAAAACTTTCGAATTTGACTATACAGTGTGTCAGTTACCATGATGCTCAAATCTTCCTACGATATTCCCTGAGGGTGCCCTGGGACTTGCTTTATGGGGGATCCTCTCCTCCTTGTCTGCTACCCTGGCTGCAGTAGGCATATCAGCAGTGGTATCTAATGTCCTCAAGAGGCACAAGAAAGCTCCTGCGGGTCCCCTCTGGAACTGACAATTCCTTGAGAAGCTCCACCACTCACTTCTGGGACGGATTGCCTATCCTCTGCGCACAGGCCCTTAGTTTGCAGCAGGCTAGCCTTTGGTGAGCTTCACAGCCAGTTTGCAGAACTTAGCTATCTGGGTTTCCCTGAATACTTGAGATGCTGAGCCAGAGGGTGGAAGTCATTCCTGCCGAACTCTCTTCCTAGGACCCGAGGCACAAGAAGAGAATAGACTCCTGCAAATTGTCCTTTGTCCTCCACGTGCTATGCCCCCACCCCTCTCTCACGCATGTGCAAAGGCTTGTGATTTTGAAATCTTGAGATCGTTGAAGGTGCCAATTGAGATCTTTCTAAAAACAAATGAAATTTACTCCAAGGTTAAAAATTCAAAGAGACCAAGTAAGAAGAATTTTCCCCCTAACAGAGTAACAAAATCTGACAGTTCCCGTGCAAACTTCATCCATCATTGAAATTCAAAATGAAAACTTCATTAAAATCTCTAAAGTACTAAATGCCTTGGATACTTCCTGCACTACATATTTAGATAATGCAATTCGCAAAAGATACTAACAAGAAAATTATAACCATAAAATATGATAGTCTATAAAATGTTAACAAGGAAAATCCAGTATTTTAAGCTGTGAGCAAAGAGTGTTTGCTTAGCATTCACGAGACCCTGGATTTAGTCCTGGATTTACTTTATCATAAATAAAGCTCTATTTTCAAGAATGATGTATCCCGGGAAGGCAGATATGCATGGATTTTAAAAAGTCTATTAATATAATTCAAACTGTAAATGTCTTGTGAGGTTGCAAGCTAAGTAACTCAAAAAATCTCACATATTTTCCATGCAAACACTAGGTAAAATCGAATAATGATCCTTTTAAGGCTTTACCTGGGTAAATTTTTCTTGTCTTTCTTTTCAGGGCCTGAGGTTTGTATAAACACAGAGGACTCTGGTTCTAGGCACCGCCCTGCAACCCAGAATCTAAGAGCTCACCCCAGAACCTGGCCACTTCGTTGGCAGCTTCACCCTGCCTTTCACTCTCTCGTCAAGCATTAGGGGCCCATTCAGGCATTTGCCACATTGGTTACCAGTAATTAAACCAGACCAAAATCACTGATGTAGAAGTAAGCACAGAAGAATACGCCTTGTTACCAGACTGTGCTGGGGGTGTGGGGGCGTTAATCCACTAGACACAACCAGAGATATGGGGAGAGGGAACCGGTCAGTTTGCGCATGCTCGGTCTGTGCGTGTGTTTTCCTGCTTAATGATTGATGTGGATGGCTTAGCCATTGTGGGTGTTCCCAGTGGCCCCACCCCTGAGCAGGAGATTCTGGTTTATATAAGAAAACAAACTGAGCAAGCCACAGAGAGCAGCTTGAAAGCTGTGGTCCTCCAGGGCCCCTGCAGCAGTTACTGTCCCCAGTTCCTGCTGTGACAGACTTCAAAACAGAAGATGAAATAAATCCTTTCCTCCCAAGTTGCTACAAAGAAAAGCAAACTGGACTCAGACGCTTATTTAAGCAAGTTGTAAAAGGCAGGTGTTGTTTTTTCAAATGTGTAAATATTTCCAAAGATTTGGCCCTATTAAAAGACTTGTACACTAAGAAGTCTCCATAGAAACCAAAGGAAAAGATGCCTCGGATGAGGTGACTCGTGATGATCAGAAACACACTGTACTGGTAGGCAGGCAGCCCGGAAGAAAATCAGAGGGAATTGTCAGTTCACTGGGGATGACCTTCTCATGACCAACAAGAACAAAAATGACTCTAAGCATCGCTGGTAACCACTGACGTGATGTGTGCTGAAGTCGGGCAGCCTCCAGTCGTCAAGAGATTCTGGAATTGTGTGTTTGTGCCAGGAAAAGCTTTAGTTCTTGTGTCGTCGTAGTCGTTGTCATTGTCTTCTTTTCTTCTCCTCCTCCTCATCTTCTTCTTCTTCTTCTTCTTCTTCTTCTTCTTCTTCTTCTTCTTCTTCTTCTTCTTCTTCTTCTTCTTCTTCTTCTTCTTCTTCTTCTTCTTCTTCTTCTTCTTCCTCCTCCTCCTCCTCCTCCTCCTCCTCTTCCTCCTTCTTCCTCCTCCTCCTTCCTCCTTCTTCTTCCTCCTCCTTCTTCTTCCTCCTCCTTCTTCCTCATCCTTCCTCCTCCTCCTCCTCCTTCTTCCTCCTTCCTCCTCCTCCTTCTCTTCCTCTTCTTCCTCCTCCTTCTCCTCCTCCTCTTCCTCATCTTCCTCCTCCTTCTCCTCCTCCTCTTCCTCATCTTCCTCTTTCTCTTCCTCCTCCTCCTCCTCCTATTCCTCTTCTTCTTTCTCTCCTCCTCCTCCTATTCCTCTTCTTCTTTCTCTCCTCCTCCTTCTTTTTATGTGGCGGAGGGATTTTCATGGGAAATTTTGACTACAGTAAAACTTTCTGCAGACCACAAGGACGCTCATTTGCTTCCACTCCGAAGAATAGTGTAGCTGTTCTGAAAAGCCCCAAACGGAATGCCTACAAATTAGTATTCCACTCCTGGTTGTCTGTCCTGTAACTGTTTTTCAAAGTGTGGGACTTGTTTGGCACATTAGTAATGGGGTGGAATTAATTTACTGGTAGTAGAACCATATTTTTCTTTCTTATGAATGGGCATGATGGTGGGATAAGGTGGTGTAGTTAAGAATAAATTTTAATAGAAAGAAAAGACCAGCATATCAATAAGTAAAATCAGCTATCATTTGAGCAAACTTTCTTTTTAGTTACTCTTTGTGGTTGCATGTGCTGTCATTTCATGAAGCATTTGTAATGTTTTCACTGAGACAGCATCTCACTATGTAGGCCAGGCTTGTCTTGAACTCCTGATCTCTTCCTTGCTTTCTCAGATGCTGAGGTAACATAACAAGCCAGTAACAGTACAACCAGTGCTCATTTCTCACTGTTTTAAATCAAGTTCTTGCAGGAGTTATGTCCGTGACACATGCCGAAAATGATTTCTGTGACTCTCCAATTTGATTGTGTGTCTTTTATTGTCCACCAAATCCAGCCACACCGTAAATTACATATAAACCTAAAGCAAAATACATAACAGTAGAACAGGCAAGAAGTCTAACAACATGACAGACTACCCCCTGGAGGTAGATAGAACATTTTGTGTAGTCATTCAGGAAACATTAGGTTGTGGTTAAAACAGACTAATACATATTTTGGACAAAGTGGAACCCCAAAGAGCCAATGCTGAAAGAAGAAGGATGCATGGAGCTACACATGCAACGTAAAAATCTTACAGAATGTGTTAAAGGCATGAACACTATCATATATTTTATGGGAAAATACACATGTGATTTAAAATGCCAGCAATGTCTGAACAGGCAAAAATCAAACTCAGGAGGTGGAGCAAAATGTTAGGGAAAAGGGTTGAGGGGCTTCTGTTACATGTGCTAACTCTTACATACATAGCACTTGGGTGTGCTATTTTTTTAAATATAGTATATCCATTCCAGATCTGATGTTGAAGATGAATTCCCATGGAGAGGTACTGAGTGAATGATATTTACTGTGATTATGGGGTTCTAAGGTGTGGTTTTTGGAAAGAAGAATGATGTAAGGTCATTGGAGTGGAGCTGTCAGGATTGAAAACCAGCAACTTTATAAGAGTGAGAAAGACAAAAAGACATATACGTATACACAAGAGTGAGAAAGACTAGAAGATACACACCTATGCACAAGTGTCTGCTCTCTGTCGTGTGATGCTTCGTACTGCCTTAGTACTCTGCAGGGAACAGTCATCACTACAGGCAGCCTGTCTGTTAGGAAAAGGATGAAGAGAGTGGA
This sequence comes from Micromys minutus, assembly GCF_963924665.1. Lineage (NCBI taxonomy): Eukaryota > Metazoa > Chordata > Mammalia > Rodentia > Muridae > Micromys > Micromys minutus. Next base: position 12,086,004 of record NC_137961.1, on the reverse strand, counting down.
CCGTCGGCCTAGAACCATCTGAGTGAGCTAGAATAATCCTTTTTGCTTCCAATATACCCAATCTAGGATCTTGTATTACTAGCACAGAAAACACAAGGGACAAGAATCATATATGTTTTCCTTTTCACTAATATTAAATTTAAAATTAAAATACTGTAGGGACAACTTAATAGATTCTGGGAAAAACATAAAGAAGTATTGGTCTTAAAATTATTGTAATGTACAAATAGAAACTTTCATAATATATGCACATGGTAAAATAATGCACCTAATATATTTAGAAATACTCAATGGTATTTTATGAAATACACAATTTTGTTGGTGCTCACAGCATAACTATTATGACAATCTAATGATTTTCTATTGTGTACCAGCGAGAGATTTAAGCTCAGGTCTGTCTAAAATAAATTTTGTGTAATTTCACTTCTACTGTGTTGATTTTAATGGGGAAAAATGCATTAAGTTACCTCCCTCATTGGAAAATTAAGTACGAGTATACAAACATTACAACAAGTACATAAACAGTGCAAATACAATATACAAGCATCCCCTAGAGGAGGAAGGAGGTTCCTGAGACGCAGGAACTAAACAACCCACAAGCCACAGAACTCAGATACGCTGAAGATTCACAAGTCCCTTACTCTGTGCTGTAGAAGCAGTAATCAACTGCTAGGGATAAGAGATATGTGACCAGCTCAACGTCCTGGAGGAGACGTTTCTGTCAAGCTCCCTAAATGTTTTACAGAGAGTATTATGGATACTACTTCTGTGACTCATCCATGCTGGGGTGGATTTTCTGCTGTTGGAGCTGCTTTTGAGTCATCCGTTCTATAAATAATCCCTTTACCATCTTCCTGTAAGTAACCCCAATGAACTCAGAGGCTCAACTCATTGGACACAATCGTTATTGTGGTCTGTTGTTCACTTACTGTCTGGGGTTGAGTGTTCACTCATCTCCCCTCCCAAAAAAGTTAACACAATAATTACAGATTGTAGAAAAGTAAAATAAAATCTAATAAGTAAATTAAAATATAAACAGAGTGCATTATGAGAAGAATCTTACTCAGTGGTTATCAGCACACGAGAATGGTCAGTGGGGAACCTCAAAGCCAGTTAAAGTTTTGAAGGCATTACATTGCCAAACAGATCACAAACCTGCTAATTGTTATTAACTGAGCACTAAAGGCACCTTCAAAGTTACGTAGCTTGAGAAGTCCTTACAGTTGTCACTAAGGTCCACTTCAAGTGTTGATGCAGAGGATCATGGGTAAGCAATATCTGGAGACAGAGGCTCACAGACTAAATCATTAAGTTTAGGTAGCAAAATTAAGATACTCTGGAACTGGTATATCCCATCAGCAGCATTTGCTAATTGTGACACAGCAATTGCTATGTTGGAGCCTTTTCAAGTTCCACTGCAACTGTCGTAGTGTTATTCTGTTGCAACACAGTACAAAAATAGAGTCATGAGAGGAGAAGTAAATTGGATCAGAATTCTGAAGGGTTGGGAGTAAACTCCAGAGAAACAAGACGAGTCTTGTGACCTCCGTTTCTTCAGAACACAGAATTGTTCTTGGAATGTTATTATTATTATTTTTTTTTTTTGTGCTCCCTCTGGTTTAAGAGTGCGTTTATTTCAGTTGTTGCTATTCATATATCTCTATGGAAAAACGTGTTTCTGCCATGTGAGGCATGTCCTCGTGAGTGTATACTTTACTCAGGTGACTCTTCTTAACCCGTAGACTGTAAGTTATCTGATGCTCTGAATACAGTTGGCTGTTGCATGAGACTTTAATCCATCTCATTTTTACGCCCCACTGCCAACTAGAGCAGTAAACACTATTCAACACTGCATGTGGGGCTGTCACCCCTACATAGCCAAGGGACTTTACACTTCACTAGGCTTTCACATCGATGTCCAGATGCTCTCCAATTCCAGCTGTCTTTCCCCAAACTCTTCCCCTCCATCTCAATTCCAACATGATCCCTCTCAGCCCTAGTCCACTGCAGAACCTATTGGACTTTCCTTAACCAGGGAGATACATGCGTCCACTACCCCACCCCGCAAGAACCCTCCTTGTGACCTAGCCTTTCTGAATCTGTAGATTGTAGCATGATTATCATTTACTTAAGAGCTTATATCCACTTATTACTGAGTACACGCCATGTTTATCTTTCTGGATCTAGGTTACTTCACTCAGGATACCTTTTCTAGTTCCACCTATTTTGTTGCAAATTTCATGATGTTATTTTTGGCTGAATAATACTCCACTGTGTGCTATATTTTCTTTATCTATTCTTGATTGAGGGGCATCTAGGTTGTTTCCAGTTTCTGGGCAATTATGAATAAAACTGCACTGAACATAGCTGAGCAAAAGCGTCCTTGTGGTAGGATGGTAAAACTTGGTCTGAGGAAGCATCATACTGATTTCCAAATTAGCTGTACAAGTTGCACTCCCACCAGCAATGGAGGAGTGCTCGTTCCCCTTGCTCTGCATCCTTGCCATCACGAGCTGCCAATCATAGCCATCTTGACAGGTATGAGATGGAATCTCAAAGTAGTTTTGATTGGCATTTCCCTGATGGTTAAGGATGCTGAACATTTAAGTGTTTCTCAGCTCTTTGAGATTTCCTCTATTGAGAATTTTCTGTTTAGATCTGTACCCCATTTATTTATTTATTTATTTATTTATTTATTTATTTATTGAGACTGCTTCTCTGTGTAATTCTGGGTGTCCTGGAATGCACTCTCTAGACCAGGTTTGCCTTGAACTTGGAGATCTGCCTGCCTCTGCTATGGCTAACAGCATGCATCAACACCACCCAGCTCCCCATTTTTAAATTGGAATGTTTGGCTCGTTGTCTGGTTTCTTAAGGTTTTTGTATATTCTAGACATTAGCCCTCTGCCCGACGCAGATTTGGTGAGAATTTTTTTCCCATTCTGCAGGCTGCAGTTTTGTCCTATGGACAGTGTCCTTTGCCTTACATAAACTTTTCAGTTTCATGAAGTCTCATTTATTGATTGTTGACCTCAGTGCCTGCGCTATGGGCCTTCTGTTCTGGGAGTTGTTACCAGTGCATTCAAGGCTATTCCCCACTTTCTCTTCTATCAGGTTCAGTGTATCTGGTTTTATGTTGAGGTCTTTGATCCACTTGGACTTGAGTTTTGTGCACAGTGATAGATACGAATCTATTTGCACTCATTTATAAGCAGACATCCTGTTAGACCATTACCATTTGTTGAAGATGCTTTCTTATTTTTTCCATTTTCTATATCTGGTTGTTTAATAAAAAAATCAAATGTCCATAAGTATGTGGATTAATGTCTGGGTCTTTAATTGGATTTAATTGATCAAATGTATCCATTTTTATGCTAGCACCATGCAGGTTTTATTAATAAAACTCTGTGGTACAGCTTGAAATCAGTGACAGTCACAACTCTGGAAGTTCTATGATAATTCAAGATTGTTTTAGCCATCTTGCATTTCTTTATTTTGGTTTTCCATACAAGGTTCAATATTGCCTTTTGAAAGCCTGTACATTTGAGTTGAACTTTGACAGGGATTGCATTGAATCTGTAGATTGCTTTTGGTAAGATGGCCAGTTTTACTGTGTTGATCCTATTGACCCAATAGACGGAAGCTCTTTTTATCTTCTGATATCTTTAATTTCTTTCTTTAAAGCCTTGAAGTTTGTGTCATATAGATCTTTCTTGCTTGATTAGTTGATGCCAAGATATGTTATAATATTTGCGGCTATTGTGAAGGGTGATGCTTTCCAGATATTTTTCTCAGTTTGTCATTTGTATGTAAGAGGGCTACTTTTTTTTTTTAGGAACCCTGAGCTCTAATAATAATATGCATGTTACTGGAGCATGATGGTGTACATGTATATTTTTAAGATTTATTTATTTATTTATTTATTTATTTATTTATTTATTTAAGTAAGTACACTGTAGCCATTTTCAGACACACCAGAAGAGGGCATCAGATCTCATTATAGATGTTTGTGAGCCACCATGTGGTTGGTCACCACTCAGGTCCTCTGGAAGAGCAGTCAGTGCTCTTAACCACTGAGCCATCTCTCCAGCCCACTACTGATTTGCTTTTCTTTTCTATTTTTCTTTTTCGAGTTAATCTTGTATTCGGTCACTTCACTGAAGGTATTCATCAGCTGTAGAAGTGCCTTGATAGAATTTTTGGGGTTGCTTAGGTATACTATCATCTCATCTACAAATAATAAAACTTTGAATTCTTTCTTTCCCATTTGAGTCCTTTATTCTTCTACAATTGTCTTATTTCTCCAGGTAGAATAATATTAAGTACCATATTGAATATATATATATATATATATATATATATATATATATATATATATATATATATATATATATAGAGAGAGAGAGAGAGAGAGAGAGAGAGAGAGAGAGAGAGAGAGAAAGAGAGAGAGTAGAAAGGCTTGTCTTGCTCCTGATCCTGATTTTAGTGGAACTGCTTTGAGTTTCTCTCCATTTAATTTGATGTTGGCTTTTGGCTTGCTGTATATTGCTTTTATGATATTAGATGTGTGCTTTATATCCATTCTCCAGGATTTTTAAAATGAAGGGGTGTTGGAGTTTGCCAAAGGATTTTTCAGCAGCTAATGAGATAAACATGTTTCTTTCTCCCCTTTCAGTTTGTTCATATGGTAGATTGCATTGACAGATTTTCAATATGCTGAAACATCACTACATCTCTGGGATGATGCCTACTTGATCTTGGTGGGTGATATTTTTGATGTGTTCTTGGATTTGGTTTTTGAGCATTTCATTAAATATTTTTGCATCTATATTCATAAGGGAAATTGGTCTGTAATTCTCATTCTTTGCTGAGTCTTTGTGTGGTTCGAGTATGAATGAGGCTGACCGTGGCCTCACAAAATCAATTTGGCAATGTTTGTTCTGTTTCTATTTTATGGAATAATTTAAGGAGCATGAGTATTATTTCTTTGTTGAAGTGTAGTAGAATTCTGCACTAAAACCATATGGCTTTGGGCTTGATTTGATTGAGGGAATTTTAATGAGTTTTATTTCCCTAGGGGTTATGGATTTATTTAAAGTGCTTATCTGATCTTGATTTAACTTTGGTAAGTATCTAGCAGGAAAATCATCAGTTTCTATTATATTTTCTAAATCTTGTGGAGTACAGGGTTTTTCAAGTATGACCTAATGATTCCTTGGATTTTTTGGTGTCTGTTGTTATGTATCCCCTTTGTTTCTGATTTTGTTAAGTTGAATATTCTCTTTTTGTCTTTTAGTTTAGATAAGGGTTTTTCTAGCTTGTTGATTTTCTTAAAGAACCACCTCTTTGTTGCATTGATTCTTTGTGTAGTTCTGTTTTTATTTTACTGATTTTAGCACCCAGTTTGATTATTATCTGCCATCTGCTTCTCTTGGTTGAGTTTACCTCTTTTTGTCTTAGAGCTTTCAGATGTGCTGTTAAATTGCTAATATGAGATCTTTCTACTTTTTAAAAATGTAGGCTGTGAACTTTCCTCTTAGCACTGCTTTTATTGTTGCCATAAGATTGGGTTTGGTATGTATTCATTTCTAATGATTTCTAGAAGGTCTTTAATTTCTTTTTTATTTCTTTAATTTTTCATTCATATGTGCTTTTCTTTTAATTTTTTATTATTCTCTGTATTTACATTTGAAATGTTATCCCCTTTGCCCACCCCACTCCCTTCTCCCCCCACTTGTCTTCACGGAGGTGCCCTTGCTCCCAATCACCCTCTCCACCTCAGTGCCTTGGCTTCCCCTACATTGTCTTAACCCAGTGGTCATCAGTAGAAAGTTGTTTGTTTTCCATAAGTTTTAGGCTTTCTGTTATGTCTGTTATTTTTGAAATCTAGCTTTAATCCTTGGTGGTCTGATAGGATGCAGTAGGTTCTTTCAACTTTCCTTCAACTGTTGAGACTTGCTTTGTGATCAAGTATGTGATCAATTTTGTAGAATGTTCCATGAGGTGCAGAGAAGATGGTATATTCTTTTGTGCTTGAGTGAAATGTTCTGTAGATATTGTAAGACCCAAATTGAGTCTTATCTATTTGAGGCTCCCATGAATGAGACAAGAGATTGGGGATCAATGCAAAAACCAGAGGTTTATTAGTCCAGTGCACTGGGGTGGCCTACATCCTGAGGAGAAGCAACCCTGAAAGGCTGTTACAAATAGCTTTTTGTATTTTTTAAAGGTATAGGTTACATCAGCAAGGATATAATTCAAATTCATTGGCTAAGCATATTGACCTTTAAATCTATTGGCTAGTGAGCATGTGACAGGACCCTATCTGGGACTTTCCAGAGGGTTAGAAGACTATCAGTCAGTACATTACGAGATTCTCCTGAGAATTATTTACTCAAGGATGTCCCTAGACGGAGGCGGGGTGAGCTGCTAGGCCATTGTTCCCTTTATCTCTATTTGTTAGGAAAGGTGGGGAGAAGAGGGGGAATCTACAGAATGTGGAGGGTGGGGAGGTCAGGGGTAGAGAATTTCCTACTTTGACTTTTTTAATCTGTTAGATCCCTCTTTGCTTATGACATCTATTAGATCTATTATTTCTGTGTCTAGCTTTTGGCTAGATGACCTGTCTATTGGCGAGAGTGGAGTAATGAAGTCTTTCACTATCAATGTGTGAGGATCAAGTTATTTAAGCTTTAGTAATGTTTCCTTTACAAATGCGGATGCTCTTTCACTTGGGTCATAAGATTGAAACATTGTCTTGGATCTTCTTTTGATATACAGTGTCCTTCCATTGTTTCTTTTGCTGTTCTGTTTGCTTCTTGAACCTTTACAAACATCTCCTTTTTGGGTTAGAAAAGTTTTCTTCTATTGTTTGTTGAAAATATTGTCTGGGGCTTTGAGCTAAAATTCTTCTTATGCATAGGTTTGTTTTTTATTAGTGTCCCAGGTTTCCTGGATGTTTTTTATCAGGAATTTTTAGATTTAACATTTTCTTTGACAGACTTATGTTTCTTATATCGTTTTCTGAGATTTTTCTTTTCCATCCCTTGTATTGTGTTGGAACAACTTGCTTCCTTAGTTCCTGGTCATTTACATAAATTTTTACATTTGTAGAAATTTTCAGAATTTAAAAATAATATTCTTTTACCTTTTATTATTTATTTATTTATTTATTTATTTATTTATTGGTTTTCTTGGCAGGACTTACTAATTTCTTCCAAGTTCTTGTTTGTCTTTTCTTTGATTTCTTTAAGGAATATAGTCATTTCTTCCTTAAAGACCTGTAGTTTTTCTTGTGCTTCAGCTGTGGTGGAATATTCAGAGTTTGCTGTAGTAGAGCAGTTTGGCTGGTGATAACATATTCTTGGGTTTTTCCTTTTCCGGCTGGTGGGGCCTGTGATTGAGGGGGAGGTCTCTACCTGACGTGTGAGCTGGACTTCTGGTGGTTGACGTTGCTTCTGGTTGATCAGGAGGTCTGAACCCGAGTTGGAGGTTGAAGCATTGGTGACAAGGAGGGGAGGCAGGGGTATGGTAGGGGAGCACCAAGAGAGTGGGGGAGACCTGTTGATAAACAGCATCCCTGGGCTTCTGGTGGTAGTTGTCCTCTGGCTAAGCAGGTGGTTTCTGCTCCAGTAGGGTGCTGGGAGACAATAATGATGAGGAGAGGGGGGATTGGAAATTGGTGGGGGGGGCACCAAAAGAGTTGGAAGGTCAGCAGGTGGGCAGCCTACCTGGACTTTTGTAACTCCTCTTTTGCATATAGTTCCAGCAAATATAGAAACATGTCTCTGCAAATGTTAGAATACATCATTGACCTCACATCTTATCACCCACAGACTCTTATAAAAGAGGATACTCTGAGAACAAACAACACATTACAGTCCTTAAATATTTAAAATTTATACTAATTCTTAGATTGCAGTAACCTTTGTCAACTGCCTTCAAATTGGCCCTAGAAAACAAAAAACCCGCGCTCTACATCCCAACACCAAATGTTTACAACCATTTGGCCTCTTTGTTCTAGAGTTCCTCTTTATTCTTCGACTTCTGTCTCTTCTGTTGGCTGAAGACCGTAGGTCAGTTATTCTGTGGATTTAAATTTTCTAAACAGTCTTCTAGATTTGTGTTTGGGGGAAAAAATCTTCCTAAGTAACACATAGTTTTTGGCAGCATGTGCTACCCATGCAGAGGGTAGCACTCTGTAGGTAACAAGGTGAAAAGGCCTGTGATAGGAAAAGCAAGCATCTCACTAGTGTTACAGTATGAACAGAGGCCTGAGTAAGAGGAAGATTAAGGGTTAATATGGGAGAATCAGGAGAACCAAGGCAGATGATGCTGGAAGAAGGGAATGAGGCAGCCAAACTAAACAGGTAAGGGAAAGGACAGGGCTTCTGGTCAGTAACCGCAGGCTCACAGGCTCTTACAAAGTCTTTAAGGAATAAATGTAAGACAGGATTATCTTCCATATAATCTTGCTTCTGATGCAGCTAAATGTGACCAATTTCATTGTAAATAAGAACGTTTTTCTCACAACACACCTCAGTTCATTTCATAGACCAGAGCAAATAGGAAGTGATCAAGAAAGACTGGTCTCAGGTGACAGCCAAGACCATGGGTATCTTCATGGACTTTGATGGTAATCTAGGCCTTGGACATAAACACAGACCCCTGCTACAATAGGAGCATGAACCCGGGCATGGCCCTCAGTGGCAGCCAGGGCCAGGATGTCCTCGTGGCCTCAGAGGCAACCCAGGCTACTCAGACCATTTTGATGCTCAGCATTAGTGCAGACCCCAGACATCAACATGGTCTCAGGCAGCAGCCTAGACCACTACCATTCAGATGGCCTTCTGTGACAACATGGGTCACAGATCTCAGCACAGACTCCAGCTGTGGTAGGGCCAGGGACAGACATGGACACTGACAGCAATCCATTCCTGTAGATCACCATGGTGTCAGGTAGTTGGTGGCACAGGCTCCTTATGTCTGCCTGTTCCTTACCACAGTGGCATCTCCAGTTTTACCTCTCTCTGAAGCGCAGAAACCTCTTGACTTTGCTTTCTCTCCCACCTCTCTACCGTGCACTCCCCTTTTCCCATCTCTTCATCTGAACAGCACACATTCATTACTCAGGACTCTGCTCTGAGATTCCTCCTTTCCCCACAACAAATCACTGGAAACTATTAAATAAAACACTCTTTGCCAAGTACAACATCCACACAGCTCATTGAACACAGAGAGATGGAGCCTTTACCCTTACATTCTAGTCTCTTTGGTGTGGGAAGGTATTCTGAAGGCTACAGAAAGAGAAACCTGGGCACCAAACCAGCCACAAAACCCTACAATCTGTCATGTCGGCAAGATCTGCTGGGGCAATGGTGGCACAGAACTTTCAAGAGTAGCCAACCAATGTATGATTTAATTTGAGGCCATGCCACAAGAGGGAGCCCCTGCCTTACATAGTCTTCATTGCCAGGAATTGTAGACTAGATAGCCCAGAGATTTGGGTAGAACCAAATACAACTGAGGAAAAACAAAAACAAACAAATAGAAACAGTGAAATTCTTCCTAATGATATTCTGCTATACTCACAGAACAGTGCCCTGTCGAATTGTCACTGCCTTATCCAGCAGTAGATGAAAGAAAATACACGTACCTACAGCCAGTGTGGGGAAAGTCTAACTTGTAAGTCTGCATATAATCCCTACCATCAGAGATTAGGAAATCCTGTGGACTAGGAGGAGAAGGGGAAATAGGAGAACGAGGAGGAGGAGAAAGAGGAGAAGGAGGAAAAAATTTAGAAATCAGAGAAGACAGAGGATACCAGGAGAATATGGTCCACTGTTGTTGTCTTGGTGATTTTGTGGGACTCCTGACAGCGAGAGTAGGTGTGCCTCTGACTCTGTTGTTGGGGACTCTTTCTCTTGTTGGGTTGCGTTGTCCAGCCTCAATATCAGGGCTTTTGGCATTTCTTATTATGTCCTGTTTTGTCATGTGTGGTTGTTGCCTCTTGGAGGTCTGTTCTTTTCTGAAGGGTGATAACGGAAATGAGGCAGTCTGGGAGAGAGAAGAGGTTGAGGGAAGCTGGAAGGAGGAGAGGGATGGGTAACTGTGGTCGGAATGTATTTTATAAGAGAAGAATTTATTTTCTTTCTCTTTAAAATGACATTACCATTTATCACTTCCCCCCATTTTTAATTTATTATTAGTGTGTGTGTGTGTGTGAGTGTTTGCCTGACATATGTGTGTGTACCACATGCATGTCGGGTACCTAAGGAGATGGTGAGCCTCTATGTGGATGTTGGAAACTGAACTCTCGTCCTTTGCAAGAACAACAAGTGCTCTTACTCTCCAACCCCGGGAAAAATCTATTTTCCAATACAAATATTTTTCTCATATAATATAATTTGACCATATTCTTTTCCCTTCCATTGACTCTTCCCAGATTCTTCCTAACTCTCTATGTACCCAACTTCATGTTCTTCTTCTCCCCACCCTCCAAACCCTATGAAAAACAAGAAAAAAAGAAACAAAAACAGAGAAAATAAAGAAAATAAAATAAAAAACCAAACCAAACCAAAAAGCTCTATTTTTTGTTGACCAACTATTTCTGGGCATAGAGTGTGCCTGAGAATATGGTTGATATACCCAGTGACAATCTAGTGGGAAAAAAACTGATTTCCCATTACCCAGAAGCTATTGATTGTTAATAGCTTAAGGGTGAGAGTTTGGATTTACCTCTCCTTCTCAGTGCTGGGGTTTTGTGGGGTTTGAACTTGTGAAGGTCTTGAGCATGCTCTCAGTCTCCGTGAGTGCATGTGATCAGCTCTTTGTGTCTGGAAGACACTGTTGCCTTGGAGCTATTCACATTTGGCTCTTACAATCTTTCTCCCCCCTCTTTTGCATAGATCCCCAAGACTTGAGGGGAGGGGTCTGATAAAAACATCCCATTTAGGGCTGAGTGCTCCAAAGTTTCTGACTCTTTACAAACTGTCCAGTTATAAATTTCTCACCTACTGCAAGAGGCAGCTTCTTTGATGAGTATAGAGTGAGGTGCTGACCTGTGAGTATAGCACAATGTCATTGGGAGTCTTCCGATTGCTATGTTCCTTTAGCAGAATAATAGTTTTGTTTCATCCTAGGCCCACGTCCTATCTAGTCTCATATTTGTGGCCTCTTTAACAGTATTAAATATGAATTCCACATCATAGAGTGGGCCTTAAATCTAACAATAATATTTAAAAAGTAGTTAGCTCCTCCCACAATGCTTGTGCTACTATTGTACTAGTACATATTGTAGGCAAATCTCAATATATAGGTCACAGAGTTTGAAGCTAGGTGAAACTGATGACTATTTTTCTCCTCTGTAGCACACAAAGCATCTTCGAGCAACATATATCCTAATCAGTAAGGGCCAAGTTTCTACTTAGATATCAGTTCAATTTCTCCATTTTTAATGATATAAGACAATTGCGTCTTCATCACAAGGGCCTTACCCTTTTGCTGGTCTGGGGGAGTAATCAATAGGCTTGGGCCTAGCTTGTAATATTTAGGAGGAAGATGTGTGGGACCTCTTTGGCCAACTATTCAGCATGACGTAAGAACCCATTTTTGTCAACTAGAAGTTTGACCTGGTGACATAAAGATGTCGAATAAGGGCATGGTCTCCCCAGATTATATGGTGACTCCATTTAGATTCCTTTCATATATGTATACAGCTAGAAAGTGTTTTTAGTACTAAGTTGCCACATGGCTCTTTAAAAAGCACTTTAGCATTAATTGTCCCTCTCCATAGTTCCTCCTTTATCCCATTTTCTGTCCAGATCCCCATTTAATCTGTCTAGTCTAGTTTCCTCTTTATGTCTTCATAACACTCTATTCTTGCTTGAAAAATTCTCTACTCCCGACTGGTTCCTTACTAGTACCTAACCTGTGTAACATATACCTAGAGTTTCTGTCAAAAATTGTGTTGGAATTTTGACAGAGGTTGGTTGAATCTGTACATTGCTTTTTGGTACAATGATCACTTTTACAATATTAACACAAACCCAACAAATCCATGAGCGTGGGAGGTCTTCGAAGTCTTCATTGCAAAATCAGGTCCTATTGTAATTGGCTTGATTTCAGGTGTGATTTGGTCTTTTCTCCCTGTAGCTTTTAGTATGCTTCTTTTATTCATTTAATTTTTTGATTATTATGTGCCATAGGGAGTTTCTTTTCTGGTGTTGTTTGGTTGGTATTTTGCATGCTTTTTATACCTTGATGGACAACTTGTTCTTTAGATTGAGGAAATTTTCTCCTATGATTTTGCTAAAACTACTTCCTGTGCCTTTGAACTAGATTTCTTTTTTCCCCTCTATTCCATTTTTTCCCATAGTGTCTGCGATTTCCTGAATGTTTGGTGTCTTTCTTGTTAATGCTTATCTTTGAGGTCCCTGTTTGATATCTGAGTTTTTCATTTCCTATTTTATTGCAGCTCTGGTTTCTTTGTTAAATTATACTTTCGTGTCTTGGATTGTTTTCGTTATTTCATTCCAATGTTTGTGTTTTAACAGACTTCATTAAGGCATTCATATCCTATTCAAGGTATTTGAACATATTCATAATTGCTGTTTTAATGCCATGTTTTATGCTTTATTTAAATGTCTTTTCTCTGGTCTAACACAATAGGGTTTTTTGACATTTGAGGAGGCATATAGTAAATGTTATTTATGTTTGTAATTTTTTTGCATCGGAATCTAAGTATCTGGAGCTACAATGTTTGAACTGTTCTTAGTGTAAATATCTAGTCTTATCTTTTTGGGGGTGATAGTTTTGTTCTTTGGTTGCTGTTCTTCATTCTGGGGTCTAGCCACATGGGGCTGCTTTGGGGTCCCTAATTCCCAGCCAAGTATGGTATGTTTGGGTTACCCAATGAAGAACTGTTCTGGAGGCCAGTGGGGAAGTCAAAAGTGTGATGGGTTAGAAGCCAAGGCTGAGAGGGAAAGCAGGGAAGAATCAGGGACTCTGTATCTAGAGGCCAAACCCACAGCGGATGGAGATGAGCTTGGAAGAGGGGCTTGGGCAGGTGGGCTGCAGCAGGACTAGGGGTAAATCAGAACAGACTGAAGTTGAGGACAGGAAGGAGGACACATGTCCCCTACTTTATCCCAGCCCACTGTGGTGCTGTGGTTTCTTGGAAAAGAGGGATTCTGTAGGTTGATGGAGTCACAAAGAAATGGTGATGGTCTAGAAGGAAAAAATTAGATGGGCTGCCAGGAATAGCTGGGGGGTGGTGTGGTTTCGCATCAAATGCCCACATCCATAGATTAGCAGCCATTTTTGATCTTTGCAGAATACATTCTTAGAGTCAGCTTAATGGAAATATAGAGATGAATGGAAAGAGATTAACTGTTTATGGAAGGGATTGAACTTTACTCTCAAGGTCAAGAGGAGTGGAAAACACAAACTATATACACACACACACACACACATACACACACACACATACACACATGCATATATGTCAATGATATTAGTATAGAAGAGTAGGGGTCCCTTTCAGATGGAGAATGAGAAACCTCTTGGGAAGAACTCCTAAGGGAAAAAAAGTCTCACACACTCAGTGCACAAGCAAAGTGTTACCTGAGTTCGCTGAGGGTGTGCTCTGAATAGGCACTGCAGTACCTCATATCACCAGGAGAAGAGGGGTGAAGGGCAGAACACGATAGGTTGAGGGACAATATATATTCATTTTTTCATTGCTGTGACATGTTACCCGGCAGACACAACTTAAGGGAGAAGAGTTCATCGGGCTTCAGGGTTGTAGATAGTTTCAGTGCATGGTATCAGGGAAGGTGTGATGGTAGGAGTGCTTGTTAGTGCTGCTGTGAGGTAGCTGCTTTTACACCTTCATATAATAGGACGCAAAGCATTCGAGGCACAGCCAGAAGCAGACATAACCCTTAAGGCTGGCATCCAGTAGCTGATGCTGTAGAGGTCATACCTTCCACTGCTTTCATCAAATCCCAACACAGCACCGACAATATAAGGCCAAGTTCCAAACATATGAGCATGTGGAGTATGCCTCTGATTCAAACACTGTGAGGGAGTCTAAATTTACCTGATTCTGATGACAGCATGTTACAATTTTTATTTATTATTTAGTTGCTACAACGTTTCTTCATATATTAGTTAGATTTTATCACAAGTATGCACATATGTGAAGAAACACAGTATGGGTATGATATTGTTGGCAGTTTCAGACATTCAGTGAGGGTCTTGGAATTTATTGTCTACCAATACAAGGTGACTACTCTAATTTAGACAGGGTGTCCACTAGAGGGCAATATACTCATTAGCCTCTTTAAATGTGATGTCTAACCAAGTTTCTTTTACAAGTATGTTTATGCAGTAAGTGGAAGGATATAAAAGATTAAACAAACCCTAAAACAATAAAACTTTTCATCTTATATTCAAATCACAGCATAGCTTATAAATATTCAATACTTGACAGAAAAGCATCAAGTAAGACAAAAGTACTCAATTATTGCCAGAGCCATATTTACTAGGGCAAAGGAAAGACAATGTAAACCACACATTGTTATTAAAGGCAAAGAACATTTCATAATTCTCAAGAGAGTTAGCAACCAAAGAAGTTAGAACAACAAGGAACACATATGCATTTCACAACAAAATTCCAAAAACCACTGAAACGACCTGACAGAACTTAAGGGAGAAGTAAGTGGAGAGCAGGGGACAGAAGCAGTTGGAGTCCGGAGTCAGTATCTACTACTGTTAGGGACACTTCCGTGGGAGAGGCAAAGCCTTCCCAGGATAAGGCTCAGAGGGATAATCAAGCCTTCCTTTGGTCTAGGTGTCAACACTGAGTGTACCAAAGCCATCGGCCACAGCTTCCTACTCTGGGCTGACTGAAGCCTTCGACTTCCCTTACAGAGGTCTCCTACTTGAGACTAGCTAAACTTTGATCATTTAGACAGTATAAGATAAACTCCTCTCCTCATCTAATGGTGTAATAAACTGACCTCCTTGATTCAAGCGTATATAATAAATGCACCGAGTTTCCACACTGTGCGATTTGGTGCCACCATCAACGTGAACACAGCCCAAAGTGAACCCTAGCATTCCTGTACATGTGTCTGCCCTTTATTGACTGCTTACACCAGTTCAATTCTTAAAGCCATGCAGAATGCAGCCGAAATATGCAGTTCAGCAACTAAACTAAGAGACTTTGAAACCTCAGGTTAATGATGGATGAACAGCTAGAAAGGTCAGTAAGAAGCTAGAAACGTTAAGGAGCGTTGTATATATGGTACACAAAGCAGACATATTTAAAATGCAAACTCTACACGACAACAGCAGAACACAAATTCTTCTCAGTGACATGTGTGATGTTCTGTGGGAAATCTGTATAGCAGGCCCTAATATCAGTCCTAATAATTAAAAATATCGAAATCACACAAAATCTATCTTCTAACAATTATGAAATAAAATTAGAATCGAATAGTATAAAAATATTTGGAAAAAAATCACAAATATGTGGAATTTAAACAATATGCTCCTAAATGACCAATGAATCAAAGAAGAAATCACAACTTCCACAAAAATACAATGAATATAATAAAGTACTTATAGGGCGTGTTGGCATGTGTCTTTAATTTCAACACTCCAGAGGCAGAGGCAAGCAGATCTCTGAGTTTGAGGCCAGCCTGATTTCCACAGTTTCAGGAGAGCCAGGGCTACACGGTGAGTTCCTGCCTTGAAAAAGGGACAATAACGGCAGCAGCAACAACAAACCAAAAAATGCTCAAAGCATAAAGTACAACAAACAAACAAAATGTTATAGTAAGTGGCGGCAATACTCAGAGGGAAACTTTAACCAAGATGCCTGTACTATGTACAAGAGAGAGGGCAGGCAAGCCTGCCTGGGCATCTGAAGACTGGGCACCTGAAGCCTGGGCACCCGAAGCCTGGGCACCCGAGTTTAGCCCATAAAGCCACACAAAAGGGAAGGAGAGAAACGGCTTCACTATATTGCCCTATGACTTCCACATGCTGTGGCACACAGGACCCTCCCTAACACCCTATGCACACATATAACACTAATGCAGAAAGTAATAATAAATCTATAAAAGTCCAAGAAAGATATCAAGCAGCTCACTCTTCCACCATGATGACCTATAAAAATGGGAGCTAGATAATCTTAAAAATAAGAGGTGAGAATAAAGGTCAAAGCCAGAATAAATATCAGAGAGAATTGAGAAATGATGAAACCAATAAAACCCACGAGTTGGCTTCTCATAACTATAAAAACTTCCAAATTCATTTTACAAGGCCACAGTCATTCTGATACCCAAACCACACAAAGATTCAATAGAGAATTTCAGATCAATTTCCCTTATGAACAACACTGACGCGAAACTACTCAATACAATACTTGGAATAAAAAGTTACCATTGTAATGATGCCACAATCCAGACCCAAAGACGCTAACTAACAAGGAGGAGCCAAGGGGGTAGAGGACACTTGAATCCCATTGAGAAGAAGAGGAAGCAACTAGACATCAGGGGTGGAGGGAGGGAAGGGACTCGTGGAGGAGGTGGTGAGGCTAGGAACAGGAGAAGGAGAGATCATGTGGGGGAAGGAAAGAGGCAGAGAATACTGGAAGAGACCATGGGAATGGGGGATGTCTCTTAGATGAGCTAGAAACCTAGGACAATGGAAATTCCCAGGAATCTGCAAGGTTGACCCTAGTTAAGACTCCTACCAATGGGGCAAATGGAACTCGAAATGGCCATCTTTTGTAACCAGGCAAGATTTCCAATGGAGGGACTGAGAGACAGCAACCCAGCCACAAAACCTTTGGCCCACAATTAGTCCCACCTACAAGATGTGCAGAGGGAAAGATGGAGCAGGAATGGAAGGCTTTGCCCAGCCTGAGACGCATGCCATGAGAGGGCCTCCACCGTGGACATGTCAATGCTATTCTACTGTACTTGCAGACAGGAGCCCAGCATAACTGTCATCAGAGAGGCTTCACCCAGCAGCTGATGGAAACAGATGCAGAGACCCACAGCCAGACACTGAGTGGAGCTTGGGGAATCCTGAGGAAGAGGAGAAGGAAGGATTGTAGGAGCCAGGGGTGAAGGATGCTACAACAAACAAACAACCCCAACAGAATCAACTAAGCTGGGTTCATAGGGACTCACAGAGGTTGAACTGCCAACCAGAGAGCATGAGCTGGATCTAGGTCCTCTGCACAGATGTAACAGCTGTTCAGTTGGGTCTAATTAAACAACAACAACAACAACAACAACTTCCAACCCCCTAGCAAAATAAGAATGAGATCACATTATTCAAATAAAGAATAAAAGAAGATACTATTTACTCTACAAAAATACATGGCTGTAAATGAATGTTTTTTATTTTAATTTTTAAATATCTAATACATTTTAGAAACACATAGCATATCAAAACTGTCTCGAAATGTCAGTTGGATCCTGGCATTGGAGAGGCTGAGGCATTAATATTGCTGTGAGCTTATGGACAGCAATAAAGTCCTGGCTAAAAACAACAACAACAAAGACACCAAAAAATCTAAAACATAACCACAATAAACAAATAAAACAATAATGTGGCCTTCCCAATAAAGCCCATAGCATTGAGGCTCCTGTAGGTCACTAGCATGACGTCTTTGTAGAGCTTCAGGGAAGGATTCATCAAAGGCCCCTCCTCCTGAGTGAAGTTCACAAGAATATCCTCATGAGCCACTGCATTCTTGTTGTGGCTTGAATTGTGAATCAAGGTCAACTGCCCTCCCCTAAGACCCCCAGCAGCAGAGGTCAAAGCACATTGCCAACCCACTTACATTAAGTTACAGAATGTTATTTATTCATGAGGAAAAACTGTAGCAAGTGTCAGCAATTTGCTCAAGTATAATGATGTTTCTAGTTTATTTGTACCTGCAAACTCATGGACAAAAGCCCTATGAATTTCATCCTTAGGGTAATTGGCTATTTCACAGTTTGCCTCAATTATATGAAATAACTCATGCAGATGTAAAATTCTTGGGTGTGTTTTAGTGCCTTTTCTGTTTCTGTGACACAATGTCTAAGGTACTGTACAAAAATTTAACCCCAACCC